>NW_026252694.1:0-5391 GCF_025094135.1 Mucor mucedo | reverse complement strand
TAATATTTTAAGCAACGCCTTAAATATTTAAACCTAAATAAGCAAGATAGCTGTTTTAGTGAGCGGTATTAATTTTCGTAAAGTCTCAACGGTCCTAGGTTCGAGTCCAACCTAAGGCGTAACTTTTTTTCAACAATTCTGATTTTGTAGTGTCGTAGTTCTCATTTACCTCCACATTGTATTCGACAAAAAACCAAACAACTTATCTATTAGCAACTAGCATGAGATAAAACAACAATCTCTGAATAAATTGGTCCATATATATTGTTAAAGGAATAAAAACTATGATATAATTCAACATCTTCAAAGTTGGATCAATGCTATTCAATAATTTAGTCCACTATTATTTTTATCTTTAATAACAATAAATATCTTTTTTTGCATTGACATTTATTCTTCAATTTTTAATATTATAATTGTCCATAACTATAATGTGATACAAAAGGTTGCATTGAGGATCCACGAGAGCGTTTTCTTTAGAAACATCAACTACGATACCACAAATATCCAGACATTCTTAAGCGTTGTTTTTATAGGATGTTTTTGTGATCATTCTTTTCGGAAAAACTTATCATCAACCGTCTTTAAATAAATCGCATTCACTCCATGTGCGCATCTAACAAAGTTTCACAATAAACTAGTAACTCTGTTTCCATCCGTACTATAAAATGTTTTGAAGATTTGTAAAAAAAAATCAAACTTACAAGCATTTTTAACCAAATAAATGTGGGTCTTCATACTATCATAATTGCAGATGTTGACAATACAACGATAGTACACTTATCCAGTACAAAGAGACTGTGAGAAAATAAAAATAAAAATAACATCCAACCCGTTTTCTGGTTTATTAGTACAAAATAGAGGGGGAAAATAATTTCCTTATAAATAAAAATACGTCATCATTTTATTATTTAAAGGGTCATATCGAATCAATTCTGTCTATAAATAAATGCTATGTATTTAATTGGAATTATTTATAGAATATAATTAAGATTATAAAACAGAACAACTAATAAGTCCAGATAGAGCACTAAAAGTAAGTACAAAAAAAAAAAAAAAATGGTTAATTCCCAGAGCAAAACGGACGTCGAAATTACCGCAACGAAGTGGAGGTCAAATTTCGGTCACGTTTTGTCTTGGGAATTAGACAACGCCTGAATCGGTCGGCTACTTACTCCGCGGTTTTTACTGACTAAGAGCACTATCCGTTTCTCGGTTGACTAAAATGACAGTGATGTGCTAAGTGCACTATCGGGGGTTTTTTTTTTTTTTTTTTTTTTTTTTTTTTTTTGCCCACTTTCGGTGTTTTTTTCTTTCTTTGCCTAAACCCAGTACACTAACAACACACAATGTCAGGTCAAAACATTGTTATAACAGAAGATTACATTCCTTAAGAAATGCCGAATTATATTAAGACGTAAGATGTAGCCGATTGCTAAATAACTGAATATGATTTTTAGTTCACAATTTGTCTCAAGCTTTACGGAGAGTGGAACAACAAAAATACTCATAGGCCCAAAAAAGGACTACACCCCGTTTATTGTATGCTGGAGCAAGAACCCAACTAGTCCTCATTGTGGGAACACTGAGAAGCCATCTATCAGGGTTACGCCTAGTGGAGACATAAATTATAGACAGGCGCACTCGAATATAAACAAGGTCTGATTATCTGCTGCTGAGGTTATAAAAACCAAGAAGACCCGACTTGATTTTATTTGATGTAGCTTTTGCAATGGCCAAAAACTTAAAGGGTGTGAAGACTTTAAAGACCCTGGTTTATCTCTTGAAAATCAGACTGATAATATCCTAAAAAATACAAAGAACCTTGCTTTTCGAAGAGCAGGGTAGACGATGTAATTGTACTAGACGTAACGACAATCACTTTTCCGAAGTCTTTATGCACACAAACTCTGTATTCGGTAATGAAGATATGTGTCAAATAAAATGCACTACCAACATCGTCAATTATATTTTTTTTGTTGTAGGTAAATTGGCTTACAGCGGACACTTTTTGCCGTTATCCGATGCCGAACACTCTGGTAGCTCTTTTGTGTTCAATACTTTACGACTCTCATGCGCTACTTCACCACCAAAAACCCTTTATTATTTTCATTTCCCTCATTCACAAAAATAGGAGCAAACCATTTTTTTTGTTCGTATATCACCGCAAAGTAATACCTGATCCATTGTTTGATTTAAACTTATAGTAACAAATGATTTTCAAGGGATAAACAAACTTCCATATGTCTTGATTAAAAGAATTCAAATCATGTTCTATAAACGGACATATAACATTTTGCTTGATCGTGATGATGCTTCAACCAAACGTTATGCAGGAATTTTGTCTAGATTTGATTTGAACTACTTTTAATATCTGTGTGCTTTGATGATGTAGTTATGCTGTAGCAGTTTATTCAGTGTTGATGTGTGCTATCTCTGATTTTTGATCAGTGCCCATCATGCGTTATGAGATAACTTCATAATTAAAAGAGAGGGGAAAATTACGTCGATTTAACACATAATTATTGGTCAACGTCGTTATCCATAGAAACGGAAAAGGTACTGGAGAATTTTATTTCCCTTGTTCGTTTGCCTTTTCTTAGATTTAAGCTTGTTGTTTTTCTTCTTGTTGAATGATTAGAAACCAGTTTCCAAAATTGTCTTTTCTAAACACGGAAGAGGTGGAATATACGACATGAGGTGTAACTGAAACGGTTTCAGGTCATAACGTCGAACGAGTGACTTTATTGGTCGCAGCATAAGGAGTGACATGGGTTGAAATTTAAACGCTGCGTTTCCTTCTATTTTTGTACACCGACCAAAAAAATAGCTAAGGAATGACCATCATCGCAAGAGAGTATGTCAGATCTTATTCTGAACAACGTTGGTGTTAGTTAACAGTTTTTGCCTTTACGATTGACAGTCAATTGTGTTAACGCCACTAAGTTCTTCTTTGTTCGTCATTTCTGTGTAGAACCAACTTTTTGCAAAAGCTAAAAATATTTTTTAAAGACGGCCCGTTATCCTTTTGTGACTTGTCTATTCAAGCGCCAACACAAAAAAAACGCACGTCTTTCATTTTTTCTTATTCTGACAAGAAACATTGTTGGAAAGATGTCCCACGTCATGCCACCTTTGAAAACTAGGTTGAACAGGTAAATATACTTGCATGGGGGATCGCAATCCTTTTTGTTCTAATTTCATTTTTAGCTTCTCAAATTTTAAAACATTTTCAACCGTTCATTAGGTAGTTTGGGTACTTGATCGTGAGATCCGAAAGCATATAACTGCACCAAATTGACAACAAGTTCTCATAATACGGTCACTTTTGGTAAAGGATCCCAAGCGACAAATTGGAATTATAGGCCAATGTTAGAGTCTGTCTCTAGACGATGCAAAAGAAGATGAATTATTATTGAGGATCATGAAAAAATTCAACGTCGATATCCCTTTAACGACGTATTTATTTACAATAAGCAGTAAATAGGTCTAGTCGACAAAGGAGACCAGGAGAAGTCAAGGTCAAAACATATTGTTGAGTTCAAACATGCAGCCAATACAGCAAAAAGCAGCGGACTCAAACGAGAGGGGATTCAGAACACAGGAGGACAGAAGATTACAACGCATACAAAAATAATATTTCGTGGATAAGGGTGTGATATCCCAACAAATAGAGGTATATTTCGACTTGATGATACGAGCATGATAAGAAATAGGACAATTACGTGTTGAAAAAGTAATGGGGGTACGAATGAAAAAAAAAATGTACGTCTTGTCGTGATCGAGGCTATATACTTAATATATGACTCTATCTACACTTCTTAAATCTTCCATTTGATAATCCTAAATATAATTCTTATTGGTACTTTATATTAAATACTGATCATTTACTTTATGTACAGTCTTGATCTCATATCATCCTTCATACAAGTATAAGGCATACATTTAAATAATAACATAATATGAAAACATATGAAGGTTACATCAGCCACGTTGAGGTGCCACAGCTATCTTTAATAAGAACTACATTTTCCCCTGAATGTTGTGCTACAAGACATACACGGTTTAAGAATGAATGTTATTGTTATTGTTATTGACATCTCATTATGGTCTTTCTATATGGGATCATTACATCCGAGTATTATCTGGATAAATCTACCCACAACCGTCATCAGCCCATCTGTGATCAATGTCTGAAATAATGTGTATATAAAGACCCCCATTTATTTGTTTAATAAAGCTTTAGTTTATTTTTGCAGTTTGATAATTTCACTTTGTTAAATTTTACATTTTATTCTTAATTCGCTATTATCACTCTCGAATTTCTCACGTCTACGGTAAATATACTTCACAAGGGCAGGAGAGGATGCAAAACTAGTTTTAGATAAAAGCGTGTAATTTCCTTGAGTGTAAACTTCGTTGGAGGGTGTAATATAGAAAAATGACAACAGCAATAAATTAGTACAACGGCAATAAATTAGTACAACGACAATAAATTAGTATACAGAAAACAAAGAATGTGTTTGTTTTGTTTTCTCTTGTTTGTTTGATTAACTAAATATGTCTTGGACACGAGAGGAACTTTAAACTGTAGCCTTAAAACATTTAATAATCGAATACAGGTAATGGCAGTTGCAGCTAATTATGCGAATTATTTGGACAGGACGTGTAGTTAGCCCTTTGGTAAAAAGGAAAGGGCATTTAAAATCACATTCATAAGGATTTACGATACGGTAATTGTTTTCGTGTTTTGTAGATTTATTTCCTTTTACAGAATTCTCTTTTATCAATGACCAAATAATGATAAGGTCAACGTTTTGAAGCTTTCATACACGTTCTATAATGAGAACACCAAGTCTCTTTTAAAATCCAGCGAACAAAAATTGCCTTTAAAGCCATTTTGATTGATGTCGTTATCCTTATTTTACTAAGAAAAAAAATCTTTCTCAAAGTAAACAGTAGGCTTATTTTACGGTCTACCTCCAACTAGATGTTGTGCCATAGTCAAAGCTTATGATTCAATACTTTTTGGCTGTACCTAAGAGATCACATGTTGTAGTGATTGTCCGTTATGCGCTTTAAACCATGTAAAAATAAACAAATAAATATTGACTTGAAACTTTTGAAAGTGTCTGACCTGTTAATAGCGTATTGAGTAGAATATAAAAAGGTTCACATACCCAAAAGTCAAACGTTTGGCGACGAGGTTTATGAGGATGAGAAATAATTTTAAATGACTTACATCAACAGTGAATGTCTTATACGTTCCGGCAGGTAGTATATAATAGAAAGTGTTGTATATGGTATACCTCAAACGGTGTATACTGAGCCACTCAAAATTGTTTGTTATTACGCAGCTTTTAGACATAGCCACGAAAACACGTCTTAGGA
>NW_026252325.1:280000-290718 GCF_025094135.1 Mucor mucedo | reverse complement strand
CCTAGCAACAAGCTTATTTCAAAAAGTAATTTTTATGTAAGGCAGATCATGAAATGAGATATACTTCTTACTGGGACACCTTACATAATCCAGTCATACCAGTTTTAATATCTTCCATAATTCCCACCATATCTATCATATCTATCCCTATGTGTTCCCCCTTTGGAGAGGGAAATGAACAACTGGTCCGGCAATACCTAAGCAACGCCCTACAATATTTTGGCCTCCGACCAGCTGCGCAGTACAGCAGCCACGGATTTTTTTAAAAAATTGAGGGCGTAGTCTTTTTTTTTTTTTATCCATCTCTTTTTTGCTTCATTAATTACCCATCCGTTTGCGAATGCCAGTACCGAAAGCAGTATTGAAAGCCAGTGCGAGCCAGTGCGAGCCAGAGTCATGCCAAAGCCTAAACCTGTGTCGAAGCGAGTGTCTGTTAGTACCCAAACGCGTTTTGAGGTGAGTGCACCCGCCAGTGTCTCAACCAGTGTCGAAGGGAATACAGCACGATATCGACGCCAGTGCAGAAGCCCTCAAGTGGTAGACGCCAGTGCCGAAAGCAGTGTTGAAAGCGAAATTGCAAGCCAATGCGGAACCGAGTTGCCATGCTAGTGCTCTAAATCTGTGTCGAAGCGAGTGTCTGTAAGTACCCAAACAAGTGTTGAAAGCGACTGCGCCCTCCAGGGGCCTCATCGTGTTAGAGCGAGTACATACAAAGCATCGACGCCAGTGCAGAAGCCCCTCAATAGGTAGACGCCAGTGCGAAAGCAGTTTTGAAAAGCGAGTGCAACCGTGCCAGTGCCTACCAAATCTGTGTCGAAGCTTGTGTCCATGTCAGTGCCAAAACACGTGTCGGAGCCAGTACAGCACAAGTATCGACGCCAGTGCAGAAGCCCCTCAAGTGTAGACGCCAGTGCGAAAGCAGTTTTGAAAAGCGAGTGCAAACATGCCAGTGCCTAAACTTGTGTCGAAGCGAATGTCCATGTCAGTGCCACACTCAGTGTTGAAGGAAGTGCATCGCAATATAGCGCCCTACTTTAAGGTCAGGGTTTCAACCAGTGTCGAAGTGAATACAGCGCGAGTATCGACGTGAGTGCAGACGCTACGTGTTGGGAAAAGTGAGGAGTCGGACTGTCAGTGTAGAAGTTACTTGGTGTTTCGATATGTCTATGTACGCATTGTGCTAATATCTCTAATACATAACATGAATCATTCATATATTCGATGATGTCTATTTATTTACTCATCTTTTTGATGTCTCAAGTATATAACATATCATTTATAATTAAAGATACCAAATTAAATAAACACCAAAGTCATTTATGTAGTAAATAAAGGATTATCTTACATTTGATTGAAATTATTGTCTTATTCATGATATTACAACAATATCGAATTGGGCAATTTTGGAGTAAAAGCTTTACATTTTTCATAAAATATACAATATGCATATGTGAACCTCCTTTATTTAAAGTAATAATTTTATGAAGGCCTATTAGATTGAATAATGAGGATTCTGAAGAAAAAGTATTACTGACATCAAACTCTACCATCAAACCGTGTTTCTCCTTAGTGCAAGAAAGGGGGCCTTTCTAATGAAATGGCGCAAGGATTTTGGAAAAATTGTACTTTTTCTCTAAGGGACAGCCAAAGTGCTCGTAGTCATAATGTAAGATCAAAACCAGAAAGGTTGACTCATCATTAAAAACCAGGAGAGTTGTGCAATAAAAAAGGATGAATTATTTCATAACAGCAGAGTTCGTTTAGTCCGCTAAAAAAGTCAATTATCTAAAGAGTACATTTTAACATGTACAGTTAGTTTGAATAATGGTAAAAGAGCTTCATTGCTGAACATTATCTTACATCATAAACTTGACATCCTGACATTTATTTGCTCCTCAAACATAGATTTTAATGAGCGACTATCGGCTGAATTCAGCCCTAAGTTTTCTTCCATCAGTTTTTGTAGCAAATGATGAGTATCGCAAATGTCATCCTACATGTAGATAAAAATTAGAAATTGAAATTATTTAGGGTTGGGTGGGGTTTAAACGTACGAAAATGGTGGCTATCAATTCTAAATATTTAACAAGAATGATTATATTATCCCAGGAAGATGGAAGTGTGGGCGATTCGTTTTTCAACAGAATTCCATCTTGTGACATTGTTAAAGTACAGCTTAGACAAAGCTACTTGGTTTAAGATGGATTTTAGACCAAAAACCTTAAGCTTCTTGAAAGTCGCTATGGAAGAATTTTTGTTTAAAATTGCTTCTTTTCTCAAGGATGAAATGCCACACCCAACAGCTTGAGACAATCTTCAATGGTGTGTACTGTGCTCTCTTGGATTTTCCCACTATTCAAAAAAAGAAACAAATTAGAGCCGCAATAAGTCGTATCTGTGATTATAAACTACCTTGATGCTTCGACAATAATGACTTCCATGTTATTAAACAATTTGAAGTAATCGAGAGCGTCATTGTACTTGACTGAATTAGTGGTATAGTCAGATTTGCGATAGTCAAGGTACTTTCCGGAGGTGAATTGCGTCTCACACCTGGGAATTTTTTTAGTATCCAGAAGTTTTTCTTTTTTATTCTTTTGTTTTACCACTTACATTCGACAAAGTCCACGATCTTTGAGACAGCAAGGAAAGATTTTATTACACTCTCAATAAAAATAAGTCCTCTCATGGTTTTGTACCAAGAGAGGACCATTCTGAGTGTAGGGTGGAACGAGATCCATGTATATCGTATGATATTTAACAGAGCTACTGCTTTATCCGTTAAACCTTCAATCTTCGATGCCCATATATTCTGAACAAATGATTCGACATCATTATGTCTTAGGAGAGCGATGGTATGATCGAATATATTGTGTTTACGAAGTGAGGTATAGTTGGCTTGATCTTGTTCATGGGCATGGTATATATCAGAAATAAGGGAATTACTAAGTGCAAAAGAAGTCCCAAAGTTTACCAAGTCATTTAGAACTTCCACATGACATTTGCGAAGCTTGGGCATATGTCGATCATCTGATTGAAAGTTTGGAGTAACTAGCTGATACTTTTTTATGCCCTCCGTAATTACAACAGCAGCCTATATGTAAGAAAGTATGAGCACTATGATTGAAATAAGATAAGGGAATCACAAACCTTTGGGCAAGGCTGGTGCTCAGAGTCCACGAATTTATTCGGGCGCCTGTTGTTTTTATAAAATAAAACAACAGGCAAGCAATACAGGTTCGTTTTTGCTGTACGTTTCACATGTCGAACTACCTCCATTCGTAAAGTTTCCAGAAAACTTATCCGAATGCTTCCATAGTAGTTGGAGCTTTGGGGTTAGAAAAAGCACAAAAATCCCACTTGGGAATCTTGATGCTTTTTCGCGGGATTTTTGTGCACTTGTCCGAAGTGGTTTACATCTTCTTCAAGGTTTTCTACGTCTTTTTTAGACTCACGTATAGTTTTTTTGGACATAAAATTATATGACTTACAGCAATCCCGGCCAAACCCTGAGAACCCGACTTGGGAGGTCGCCATCATACAGCAATCCTGGCCAAAACCTGAGAACCCAACCTAGGAGGTCGCCATCATACAGCAAAGACTGCTCTCAGCCGAAATATCGCAAAAGTTGCAAGGTATTTTTAAAAAAGAGAAATAAGTCTGTTAAAGTTAAAAAAAAAGAGGTGTGTGAACGAGTCTTATTTATAGGCTAATAACAAGAACTGGTTATGTCATGATGATCTAATCAAAAAAGTGTTTATTTGTAAACTGATAAACAAGATTTAATTGCTTATATAATTATCCAAAATGTTTGGGCCTTTACTTTTATTAGAAATATCTGCAAATACGTAATCTCTAACCTACATACAAGCAATTTTCATTCTGAATTTGGCAATTGTCTATCAGTTTAGTAGTAGCATAAACCAATATTGAATCATATAGGTATTTGGAAGAGGATATCTTTGAGAATTTTAGTTATTCCAGTGCAAAATTACAAGCATGGGATATATTTTCTTCGTCAAGAAATTCATTCGACACGGGGGACATGTCTGGGGGGAGAATAAATCGTAAATATTACAATTTTTTTTTTTTTTTTTTTTTGAATTAAATATATTGACTTACCGAACTATCAACATATGTTTACGATATGGATGATTGGGGGTCTGTTGCAGGTCTTTGGAATCTACTTGGACGTAAGTTGTTGTTTTTTTGCATAAAACTTGCAATAGAGTAAATATTTCGAGCCGCATTGGTATCTCTATTCCATAATTTGTTACAACTTTTGCAAGTCAACAAATTGTGGATCTTTCCGACATCAGGGATTCGAACATTTTCCAGTGTTTTCAGCAAGCAGGAAGGATTGGAACACATCTAAATTAAAGTATTAATATCTAGTACAACAATCCGAATCGTTCATTATTTTACCTGTGAAGTAAGGTACTCGTCGGTATACACCAGAATTAGCCTTTCATCTGCACTTGCTTCTTCCATCTTTTTCCTTAACCTACGAAGCATACCAGATTGCTTTCCTTTCATTGTCACGTTAAATACTGCATTTCCTAAGGCGATCAAAGGCACTTTCTTCTCGTTCTTGAAGGGAGCTTTCTTCCATTTCTGATTTTGAGTCTCGGTTGAAGGGCCGCTCGTTGTTACAGATACAGTAGTGTAAGCTGTTGTTGGCGCCGATAGTGAGCTTTTTCCCACCTGCAAAGTCAATTTTTTCTTATTCTTCTTTTTCTTTTTCTTTTGGCGCCTTTGCTTGTAATCTGCCTTATTTCTGCGCGGATGGGTTTTATTGTCCGGATTATATTTTTTACCGCCTGAACAAAATATGTTTACAAGTTCATTATCCATTCTTTGCTGACCACGGTAATTAGAGAAACGAAGATCCGTAAATCGACCATCATAGAATTGTAATAGCGTGTCTAGATGGGTGAAGTAATATTGTAAATGTTGTTTAAAGATTGATAGCTTTGAAGTTCGATGGGTTGGAATATTCGTTTCAATTGTAGTAATCCCTTCTTCTTGCTTGAGCGAATTCATTGTTACCTGATTTTTTTTATAGCCAGCTTTAACGTAGTACTCCGCTGTCGATATGGACCTTATTTCATGCGCATCATTTCCATTTCCATCGCTCGCAACAAAGATGTCAGTGACACCCGGATCAGCACCCCACAATCTGACTACGTCTTGCATCTCCCATGTTTCAAAATCGTTCATTTCAAGCTTTATATCTTCATTGTCCTTGGGAACTGCAGGTCTGGTAAACAAAAAGTCAGCCGAACGCCCGTCCGTACAAAGAATATTACGCATCATGACTTTTCTTCTATTAAGCATTTCAGTGACACTGCAATAATATAAAATGTTATTTTTTTTATATGAACCAAAATTATAAGACAGAATCGTTACCTTCCAGATTGTCCTAGTTTTTTCAAATCAAATAGACTCATGAAGTAAGTCGAATCTCGGGCATATGCATCCAGCGATTGATCATAAATTGCAATACGTTTGATATTGTCAGATCTATTAACAAGAATTTTTAAAGTAGCAATATCAATTGTTACGTATTGGCGTTTCAGTCCGTAGTGAGGCATCATGGAAAACGTTTTACGGGAATGGTGAATAGAGAAATTTTCTGGTATAAAACAATCTTTTCTTTCGGGTATAATAACATCTGGGTCTCTGGTTTCAGGATCGGAGAGGTATATTCTTGACTGTGCTAACTGCAGACGTGTTGCTACAACGTTTTCTTGTACTTTGTTAAAGTTCACTTCAGACAGGAATGATGGTTTACTTAAAGCAACAGGTGTTGTTGAATTAATAGCGTTTCGAATCTTCCTTGCCAAAGCTGACCGTCTTCTTTTGTTGATATCTTCAACTTCATTTTCACAGGTTATGCTCAACATATTGTAAACCCAAGGTAAAGATACAGAATCTTGAGGCTCCTCCGCAGCAACAGTTTGAGCCACATTGGACATTTCCGTAGCTCTTAAGATTTTAAACAAGCTTGTAATGACAATACCGGGATTTTCAGAAATTTTAGAGACCGTCAAAGGTGTATGGACGCTGCTAACCTTGAACATCATTATTAATGCTAGTAAGTATTCCGTGAGTGCAGGAGAGGACACCATATTTGTTGGCCAAACAGGTGTTTTGAGCATTGTACATTTATTAAACAAGTATTCCGCTAGAGCAACTTTTTCCGGTTTTGTGAACTTAAACTAAATACAATAATAATGTAAGTATATGATTAAGTAATTAACACAGTGGGTCACTTACGTTGGCCAGACAAAATATAAAATATGACTTCATTCTTTTTTCAAAACTTTCTACTACATGATTTGAGAAAATTGTGGCGCTCTGTGTTGCTAAACTAGATTGGGCACTACCGTAAAATATTCCGCCAGTATCGGTAGAAACTTGTGAGCCTCCCGGATACAGTAATTTGTACTGTCTGAAACTTTCAATTATATCGGCTTTATCAAACATTGTGTTATTGCTGCTCATATTACGCCCACAAACCAGTTGCTGACAGGATTTGAAAAATACAGGAGAAAAAAATATCATTGGCAGCACCCAGTCTTCGTCAGCCTTGTTCTTTTGTAATAGCTTTAAAATATAGAAATTTGCGAATAACATTGATTTTATTGCAGTCTCGCGCATAAAGTTGACGAGCGTCAAAACGTTGTCACAAAAGATGGTCTTTGTTTCCTCATCCATATTGGAAGTAAGTGATGCCTTCAACCCAATTTTTCTGGTAAATGTTGAAGTGATTTTTGTCTCTAATGCAGCAGTTATTGCCTCTTGCTTCGTAGTCTGATGAAAAGGACACAATGGGGATCTAGTCGTGGTATGAGCTCTTTCCTCATTATAAACGCCTGCCTCTGTACATCGTTTACACTTCTTTGCGCCATCACCAGCAACAGCTTTAGATTTCTTTTGAAGTCTTCCCGCTTCCTTCTCCATTTTTTTCTCAAAAAGTTCTTGGTATTTTCTGTTTCTGCTTTGCCTTCTTCTTTTAACTGGTGTACTCGGGCCAGGATCTTCAGCATATTCTAAAAAAAAAAAGGGTAAGTGTCATCACCAAAAAGTTTTAAATTTTGAGACATGTAATTTACCTTCGTATTCTCCTTCGTTATCCTCCTCTTTGTTTTCTTCTTCGCCTTCCTCCTTTGCTTGAATGGCCCTTTTCTTTCGCTCCTTCATCATTTGTATAATTTCACGCACCGATTTGTTTTTGTAGGTATCGTGTAAGCTCATAAGCAAAAAGTCAGTCAATTCAAAACAAAAAAAAAGTATGTAAAAGTGGAAAGGAGGGATGCTTACCTCCGTAACGTACTTCTTAAATACTTTTCCAAAGAGCCAACGGGTTCTTGGTATTTTTAAAAACGGTTCATTTTCTAAAAATAAATATCATGCACATGTATTTTATTGTTCTATAACATTTGATTATGTTTTTTTGATTATGTTTTATTTTGATTGTGTTTTTTTTATTGTGTTTTTTTTTTTGTTTATGTCTCCTTTTTGACTCCGTTTTTTTTTATCATGATTTTTTTTTATTGATGCAATAAATTCAACAAGTCTTTATCTTGATACAGCTAATTTCAGAGAGCCCATTGTTTAAATGAGGAGACAGAACTGTATTCAATTGTCGAATAACTTTCAACAGTTAAATTAATTAATAGAAAGAAAAGTATATAATGAGCCCTTTTATATAACATTGTTGTCATAAAGAAATCATATCAAATATTACCCCATTGGCCAAATTTCTTATTGAAGTTCGGTAACTGTGGTCGGCTCTAGTGAATTTTATTAACCACCCATTATAAAGATGGTGTACTGAATATGTCCTTACATTCATGCCAAGTTAACAGCAACTGTCGAACTTTGAACTGCAGCCTTTGGATTCAGAAACTATTGGTCGATGTATTTAATAACAGCCTTTGGATCAAAAATATATTGGCTGCTGAGTGTCACTTTTAAATTCAATATCCAATCACCGAAGGATCCAAAGGTCTGAGTAACCCCAGATATGTTATCCCAGCCATTCATTCATGCTAAGATTTTTTAGCGTAAATTTGGCCAATAGGTGAGCTTAAAAATGCTGAACTTTAAAAAAAGTCGAGATCCAGTCCGAACTAGGACATACAATAGAAATGCCTGAGCCAAGGATTTGAGTAATCTTCCTCAATACATCCAAATGGTAAAAATAACGAACGGGACAACGGGAGAAATCATCAAGGATGGATGGATGGATAGATGGATGGATGAATAGATGGATGGGATGACTGATTATACTTCATAGGCTAAGAAAGACGTTGCTGGTAAGCCTAGCTCATCCTCAGGTGGAAAGAAGGCCAAGAAGGCAAGTGTTTGACATTCAAATGACATGCACATGCAAAAGTCTGACATTTTTATTTTTATTTTTTTGGGCGTTTTTTATAGAAGTGGTCTGCCAAGAAGGTTAAGGATAAGTCCAACAACATTGTTATCCTCGATAAGCCCACCTATGACCGTTTGTTCAAGGAAGTTCCTACTTACAAGCTCATTTCTCAATCAGTCTTGGTCGATCGTCTTAAGTTGAACGGTTCTTTGGCCCGTGTTGCTATCCGCGAGCTCGAAGCTCAAGGTTTAATCAAGGCCATCTCTCGTCATCATGCTCAAGTTATCTACAGTAAGTTTTAAATGGCTAAACTGGGAGAAAAATAAGCTGTCAGAAATAGCGTTAACATGTCATTTTTTTTTTTTTTCAATAGCTCGTGCTACTCCCGAAGAGGCCAAATAATTTCTAAATTAGAGATTATACCGACTAGATTTTTTTTTTTCACTACTTGTTTAATAAAACTTTCTTGTAAATAAAAATGCGGATGTAGAGATGAAACAAGTCGAGGAAGGGTCATCAAGTTAAAGAGGGCATTTGTTTATTATAGTGTAGATGATGAAAAAGAATGTGTGTGTGTGTGTGTGTGATTGTGTGGATATAATTATTTCTCAGTGGTAGGTGTTGATTTCTTCACTACATCCATTTCTTGAAGCACTCTCAACCATTCTGTACCTGCTTCTTTTCGCATCGCTTCGATCTTTTTTCTAAATGCGTCTGACGATTTACGTGTCGAGTCACTGGTGGTGGATTCAAGGGTAGGTCTCTCTTCATTGGAGGATTTCTTGCTACGACGTGATCTCACGGAAGCTGCTCGACGTGCAACCACCTGTTCCTGTTGCACGGCTTCTTCTAATTCGGCTAATCGATGCACATATTTATTTGCTTTCGATTCTTCATCGTCGGATAAAATAGGTGCCTCGTTTTTATTTTCCACTTGACCTAATCGGATGATACGTTTATTATTCTTGGTTTTGGCGCGTGCTAATTTTGTTGCTTTAGGAATAGCAGGTGTTGAAACCGCTGCTGCTGCTGCTGGTGCTGATGTATCGTCATGATGGATGGCAGAAGGCCATTTAGACACGGGCTCCTCAACAATGGCAGAAGGTGTGGCATGATGATCTCCGTCGACATGGATACGGCGTCTCTCTGCAAAAGTAGGTTTTGTACCATCCAATTCGATATCCAAATCACTGCCCTTAAATAACGTGAATATGTCTACCCTGTAATCAGGCTGAAACAGTGAGTAAAAGTTAATATGATGCAAAATGTTACATGTTGCATATACAGCCTTTTTACCTGTAACTTGGTAAATGGATTCCCTTCTACCCAAATATCTTGGATGTTCGGTAATTCGGTCAATCTTCCAATCTCTGTGGCATCATCAATACGGTTATCTCTTACATCCAACCTTTCTAAAGCCCATAATCTATCCAATCCAGCCAATACGGTCAATCTATTTCCTCTTAAATCCAATTCCTGAATGTTACCCAAGACGGTATTAATGCCAGTGGTGAATGAAATCATGTTGTGAGATAAATTCAAACTAGATAGATTGTAAAGAGATGCCAATGCCGAAGGGATATCAATCAAGAGATTACTGGATAAATTGAGATGAGTTAAAGATCGAATCATGTTGGCAGGTTCCTGGTCCAACGTTGTTAAACTATTATCGGCTAATGAAAGCATCTTTAAGGCGGTCCAGGGTTCTTCATCACCAATAACATCTACAGCATTGTCCACATTGGCTACTTTAATAACCAAACTCACCAGAGATGATTTGAGATCGGCCCAGTTTGAAATCAGGGCAGGATGGATATGGCTTAATTCAAGATAGGTGAGATTCTTAAAAGAGGTGAGAGGTAACGAAATAGAGCCGTCTTGAGGTAACGGTGTCTCGTAACCTTTAATTGTACGCTGTCCACTCTTTGTCACACCTTTGTGAGCATCGGTCAGGATATTCATGTGTAATTTGAGTGCCGACACTTTAGATAAATAACGGTGGATATACACTATGTCTTCATGTAACGGTCGTTCTGCTTCCTTATTGCTATTGTTGGACCAAAATTGCCAGCCTGTAGACAAGGACAAGGTGGACATGACGGATCCTACAGATGATATCATTGAAGGCGCTTGACCGGCTGACTGTGTTGTTTCTGTTTCTACAAGTCCGTGTTCTGGCACGGGTAAGTGGGTATCTTCCAATCCTAAATACTCAAACTGAACAAGCAAAAAATAGAGATAATGCACATCGAGAGTAAGGCTTGAACGAAGAGGCATATATGGTGTATTAGAAAGACTGGTGGCGTTAGGTGAGGTAGCAGCTAATAAAGACATG